>NC_084734.1:88668838-88716338 GCF_033978785.1 Entelurus aequoreus | reverse complement strand
ATATATATATATGGGGTCCCCACATCTGCAGTCCCCTCCAAGGTTTCTCATTGTCATCCCATTGGGTTGAGTTTTTTCTTGCCCTGATGTGGGATCTGAGCCGAGGATGTTTTTGTGGCTTGTGCAGCCATTTGAGACACTCGTGATTTAGGGCTATATAAGTAAACATTGATTGATTGATTGATTCGGGCTGGCTGCTTTGTTCCTGGTCTGAGCTGCTGTGACGTAGATTACCGTAATAACTCCTATAACACTCAAATGCGCAGATTTCAACCATTGAAATACTTTCTATAGTTCAAGACTTACGCTCATTTAAAAACAGCACTGCACATCATAATGGCGGCTACAGTTTTGATGTTAAAGGTCTGAAAAAATTACGTAGAACGTCCGGCGGGCCGGATTGAAAATCTTAATGGGCCGCATGTGGCCCGCGGGCCGTATTTTGCCCAGGTCTGATTTAGGGGAACTTCTTCCAGGCACTACTGTGCCTGATAAAGTGATCCACCCTTGGTCACAAATCGGGTCAGCGAGCACTTTACCCAGACTGGTACCTCTCCAGAAATGATCCGTGGCCACTTGCTATCCTCTAAATTCATTGTAATAAAAAGCTTTGGTAACAGACATAAATGAGCCTCCATAATTATGCACAGTTTTTTTGTGTCCCTTCAGGTTGATCTTTGACAACTCTGCTTACCGCTACATCATGAAGGAGGATGAAGAAGAGCAGGAGATTCTGCCAATTACCTCCGATTTCTTCTTTGAAGTATTTCCTTTCAACACCGTCTTCCGAGAGGTAACATTTTTTTAAATAAAACTGCAATCGTGGACTTTTAAACCCTTCTACGAAGAAACCGCTGGTTAATTTGGATTGTCCAGGACATGGTGGTGCATAATGTCGGCTCAGGCTTGTCTACAGTCTTCCCGGATTTGGATGGAAAGAAGATCACCGACGCCTTCTTGCTGGCTCGCCCGCTAGTGGAGTTCACATGGAACATGGTGACGCTACGTTTGACATCATGGCCTTGTTCACACTGCAGGTCAATTCCGAATTTTTTGCGCATATGCGACCTGTACGGGGTTTTTCATGGCCGTGTGAATAGTGCAATTCCGAATTTTTCACATCCGACCCAATCCTCTTTTTGTATGTGGATCTAAATCGGCTATATATGCGCTCAGGTCGCATTCATCCGACCAGAACATCATCAAAAAGCGATATTACTATGGATTATACCAGGCCTGGGCAAATATTTTGACTCGAGGGGCCAAATTTAGAAAAAAAATGTATCTGTGGGCCGGTATATCTATTTTTAGGAACACTCCTACAAAACCTCACAATCATGTCTGATTGAATGCTAAAAACGTTATGACAGACCGCCTTAAACAGAATGGAATTTTAAATTTTTTTACTGAATGAGACACCCAGAATGTACATGAAAATAAAGAATGTGGGATTTACAATATTAACTATGAAGGATAAAACACTGAATATTGACAACATTTGAACGTCACACCCCCTCTCCATCCACATATTTTACAATCAAGCGAATATGAACACGAAGGGTAAAATATAAACCCACCTACAATCTGATATATCTGATGTATCACTAAGCTTTAGAACTTTGTTGTAAAAATCTCCTTCCGCTGCTGTCCCTGACACCCGCATTTCAGGCTGGCCGCTCTGAGGCGGGTGGGCACGGTTGAGGTGGTAGCGGGGGGTGTATATTGTAGCGCCCCGGAAGAGTTAGTGCTGCAAGGGCTTCTGGGTATTTGTTCTGTTGTGTTTATGTTGTGTTACGGTGCGGATGTTCTCCCGAAATGTGTTTGTCATTCTTGTTTGGTGTGGGTTCACAGTGTGGCGCATATTTGTAACAGTGTTAAAGTTGTTTATACGGACACCATCAATGTGACCTGTATGGCTGTTGACCAAGTATGCCTTGCATTCACTTGTGTGTGTGAAAAGCCGTAGATATTATGTGATTGTGCCGGCACGCAAAGGCAGTGCCTTTAAGGCATGCCCTCAATATTGTTGTCTGGGTGGAAATCGGGAGAAATTCGGGAGAATGGTTTCCCCGGGAGATTGTCGGGAGGGGCACTGAAATTCGTGAGTCTCCCGGGAAAATCGGGAGTGTTGGCAAGTATTACTTGGAGCCGCAACTGCTCTGTACTTCTCCCTACGTCCGTGTACCACTCCGTACAGCGGCGTTTTAAAAAGTCATACATTTGACTTTTTAAAAAATCGATACCAATAATTTCCGATATTACATTTTAAAGCATTTATCGGTTGATAATATCGTCAGTCCGATATTATCGGACATCTCTACTCACAACCTACCGATCTCAGGGCGGACACTCTAACCACTAAGGCCACTGAGTAGGTGTTGCCGGCACGGCCGCTCTACCACCTGAGCCACGCCGGGTGGCGACATAATTATTCGCCAAAATAGCTGGTTACATAATAAATAGTTGACCACGGCGCCAGAAAACTGGTGAAAATAATGTTTTAGGAACTCACAGGAAAGTTTTACCACTCCTGTCTCCGACCGCTCGCCCGCAGACACGCTCTTCCAGCAGACATCGAAGCGAATCATCCCGTAAAATTGCCACGGCCAAAATACTCGTCCTCTTACTTCTAAATCGTCTATGCGCAATAATTCCGTTCAGAAAATGTTGAGTTTGAGCGCACAAAATCCTTGAAATTGCTCACAAATGCGCCAGTACTGAGACAGACTAGGGCGCAGCCAGTCAGATTGCATTCACGTTAAAAACCCGCATTTTTTTTTTCTTTGTAATTTGAACGGCCACTAAAAAGATCGGATTTGACCCAAAAAAAAAAAAATCCGAACCCTGCAGTGTGAACGTAGCCTATGACTGCATGATGCAGTTTGTGTAAAGGATATTAAGTATGTGTTGTATGCTTCTAGATCATCTCCCACCCCAACAACCTGTTTGAGATCATGTCCAAGGAGCCCGTGAAGAGAGAGAGGAATCTCCACAACCGAGTCCAGAGTAAGCGTCTGGTGGGCACGTGCTCACTAACTAGCATGTAGGGTTGTCCCCATACCAATATTTTGGTACCGGTACCAAAATATACACTACCGTTCAAAAGTTTGGGGTCACATTGAAATGTCCTTATTTTTGAAGGAAAAGCACTGTACTTTTCAATGAAGATAACTTTAAACTAGTCTTAACTTGAAAGAAATACACTCTATACATTGCTAATGTGGTAAATGACTATTCTAGCTGCAAATGTCTGCTTTTTGGTGCAATATCTACATAGGTGTATAGAGGCCCATTTCCAGCAACTATCACTCCAGTGTTCTAATGGTACAATGTGTTTGCTCATTGGCTCAGAAGGCTAATTGATGATTAGAAAACCCTTGTGCAATCATGTTCACACATCTGAAAACAGTTTAGCTCGTTACAGAAGCTACAAAACTGACCTTCCTTTGAGCAGATTGAGTTTCTGAAGCATCACATTTGTGGGGTCAATTAAACACTCAAAATGGCCAGAAAAAGACAAATTTCATCTGAAACTCGACAGTCTATTCTTGTTCTTAGAAATGAAGGCTATTCCACAAAATTGTTTGGGTGACCCCAAACTTTTGAACAGTAGTGTATTTCGATACTTTTCAATACATTTCAAATTAAAAGGGACCACAAAAAATAGCATTATTGGCCATATTTAACAAAAAATCTTAGGCTCCCTTAAACATATGTTTATTATTGCAATTTTGTCCTTAAATAAAATAGTGAACATACGAGACAACTTGTCTTTTAGTAGTAAGTAAGCAAACAAAGGCTCCTAATTAGTCTGCTGACGTATGTAGTAACATATTGTGTCATTTATACACCTATTATTTTGTACACATTATAAAGGACAAGTGGTAGAAAATGAATTATGAATCTACTTGTTCATTTACTGTTAATATCTGCTTACTTTCTCTTTTAACATGTTCTATCTACACTTCTGTTAAAATGTAATAATCACTTATTATTCTGTTGTTTGGATGCTTTCGATCCGATACCAAGTAGTTACAGGATCAAACAATGGAAGTTCTCATGTGTCCAGGGACGTATTTCCTGAGTTTATAAACATATTATTAAAAAAAAAAAGATTTTGTGATGCTAAAAAATATCAATGTAATCATAGTAATATCGACTAGATACGCTCCTGTACTTGGTATCATTACAGTGGATGTCAGGTGTAGATCCACCCATGGTGTTTGTTTACATTGTGACGCCTGTGAGCTACGGTGTGTAGTGAAGCATGTTTAGCTATTCTTCGTCCTGCAGGGATGATACTTGTAAGAAACTTACTTTATTCGTCGCCATGGAGGCGAGGATTAGTGATTTAGAAGTAGCTAAAACACTGCAGACTGTGGATGGACTTTAGCCGCTAGCTAGCTAGTCATGTCTCAAAGCACCTCTTCCTGGGGGCGTTTCAGTGTTATAACTTCACCTTTATCGTTAGTTTTTAAGCCAAAATGCGTTCATTCTCCATATTCTGTCTGCGTGTAAGTACTCCGTGATTGTGCGCTGCCGAACATGCTCCTCTGCTCGTAAAACCAGCAATGTCGTGGCGTGACGACGACGCTCCTGTTATGTATTGCCGAGGGAGTTGACGGCAAAGACACCAGGGGGCAGTATGTTTAAAGATTATTTATTATATATATAGTTAATATATATATACTGTATATATAATAATAATAGTACAAAACAATACTAACTAAACTAAGGAAATGGAGTGTGTGACAAAATCCAAGAGTGAGTGGTGTTAGACTATGTGCGTAGCTAGCTGTTGTGTATTACCGTGATGTTGGATGAGGAAGCAGACAAATCCAAAGGGGGCTTGGAAAAAGGGGTCCGTGATCCGCGTGTGGTCCGTGGGGCAGAGAGAGGCGTCGGAGTCCGTGTCCAGAGCAAGGGTCGAGGATCGAGGAAGGCAGTCCAAAACCACGAGGGAAACAACTGGTAAGACTCGGGAAGGAACTACGGGAGAACAAACAAGGACGTCAGACACGGAGGGAAAACGCAGAGAGAAAGAGAGCATAAGTCTTCGGCTTACGGTACACCAAAAGTAAACTAAGTTCCCGCATGGATCCTTGGGTCCACTGGTCCTTTATACAGCTCCCTCTCATCAGATCCAGGTGCGCTGATTGCTGATCAGTAGGCGCGTCCCTAGACGTGGCAAGCAGAGCGCAAAGATGAAGCTGTGACAGCTCCGTCATGCCGGTTAAAAAAAGGGGGGAGGAGGGCAGGAACCGGTACTTTTTAGAGGCGGTATAGTACCGAATATGATTCATTAGTATCGCGGCACTATACTAGTACCGGTACACCGTACAACCCTAGTAGCATGTGGTCACTTTCATAAACGTCATTATAGCAGAGGCCACCTGCCAAAGTTTCTAGAAGTCGGCGGCAGAGAATCTCCAACTCTGTGACCGTTTTTTTCCCCCGCAGATTCCGACTATGAAAATGCCAATCGTTCCGCTGACGTGGACGTGGAACTCATGGCTTTCCAGTCCATCATCGCAGACGACTTCAAAGGTCCTGACCGAGCGCTCGCACAACGAGCTTGAAAGCAAAAAGGCAAAGCGCTCTGAGGTTTTTGCGGGCGTTTCACGGTGCTTCTGTTTCAGACAGCGCTAACGCCATGGAGAGTTGGGGCGACGGGAGCCGCTGCCTGAGACTGAAAGGACAAATGAGATACATGCCTGAGTGGGAGTCCATCATCTTTCTTGGAACGCCTGTGTAAGCGCAACACACACACACACACACACACACACACACACACACACACACACACACACACACACACACACACACACACACACACACACACACACACACACACACACACACAGATGAGATGCACACATTGAGGACAAAAACTCATGAATAGTTGTGGAACAAAACATTGTGCAGTAAGAGCTGCAGTGAGTGTGCAGATAAAAGGCCGGGCAGTGGATCAGAGCCGGGGGCCCGTTCGAGCCGCTCTTGCCATGCATGAAATGAACTGCTAATTAGCTTGTAATCAGACAGTGCAGCTCTTGTCAGCCTAATGGGAACACACTTGCAAATGAGAGTGTTTTCCACTCAGAACACAACCAAAATATCCTCCTCCTCACTCTCAAACCTTTGAATTTTTGTGGTGAAATGCAATCATGCCTTTGAATGATTGATTAAAACTTTTATTGGTAGATTGCACAGTACAGTACATATTCCCTACAATTGACCACTAAATGGTAACACCCCAATAAGTTTTTCAACTTGTTTAAGTCGGGGTCCACGTTAATCAATTCATGGTACAGATATATACTATCAGCATAATACAGTCATCACACAAGTTAATCATCAGAGTATATACATTGAATTATTTACAATCCGTGGGGTGGGATGTGGAGGGGGTTGGGGGTAGGTTAGGTTGGGTTGCTATCAGCATATTTCAGTCATCAACAATTTTATCATCTGAGAAATAGACATTGAAACAGTGTAGGTTTAATTTTGTAGGATATGTACAGCAAGCAGTGAACATAGTGAGCTCAGAAAGCTCAAGAACAAGTACCATAATTTCCGGGCTATAAGCCGCACCTGACTATAAGCCGCACCAGCTAAATTTAGGGGAAAGTACAGATTGCTCCATATTTAAGCCGCACCCGACTATAAGCCGCAGGGTTTTGATGTGTAATTAGCGTAGTATATAGGGGTTCCTGCTACCACGGAGGGGATTGTCGGGACAGAGATGACTGTTTGGGAACGCAAAGCGTCCCATTTATTAACAATAAATCTTTCAATCATTCAATCAAACTTTCACATTTTTGACATGGCGAACAGCATTCGTGCAGAGTACAAATAATACAACGGTGCAAAGTAATACAAAGTGCTCGCCTGTACGTTATCAAAATAACCAGCCTACCGGTATATGAAAAGTCAGTCTTTAATCATTGTGTCATCGTCTTCCTCCTGCGTACTAAAACCACAGAAATCCTCTTCGTCGGTGTCGGAGAAGAACAGGCCGTATATAAGCCGCACCGTTGTATAAGCCGCAGGGACCAGAACGAGGGGAAAAAGTAGCGGCTTATAGTCCGGAAATTACGGTATATACATTTGATTATTTACAATCCGGGGAGGTGGGAGGGGGTTAGGCCAGGGTTGTAGTTGCCTGGAGGTGTTCTTTTAGTGCGGTTTTGAAGGAGGATAGAGATGCACTTTTTTTACACGTGTTGGGAGTGCATTCCACATTGATGTGGCATAGAAGGAGAATGAGTTAAGACCTTTGTTAGATCGGAATCTGGGTTTAACGTGGTTAGTGGAGCTCCCCCTGGTGTTGTGGTTATGGCAGTCATTTACGTTAAGGAAGTAGTTTGACATGTACTTCGGTATCAGGGAGGCGTAGCGGATTTTATAGACTAGGCTCAGTGCAAGTTGTTTTACTCTGTCCTCCACCCTGAGCCAGCCCACTTTGGAGAAGTGGGTAGGAGTGAGGTGTGATCTGGGGTGGAGGTCTAGAAGTAACCTGACTAGCTTGTTCTGGGATGTTTGGAGTCTAGATTTGAGGGTTTTGGAGGTGCTGGGGTACCAGGAGGTGCCTGGGCTGAAACAGTACCTTTAATCGTTGTTTCAAAGCCTTCATGAGCTGTCAAGGAGTATTATTCCCCCACTGAAATGAAAGAAATGGAGGAACTGCACTTTTTTTTGCCTATCGTTCACAAACATTATGAGAGTCATGACGACGGATGGATTTTTTGAATTATGCATTCTAACTTGTAAATAGGGGTAAATAAATGTCTGCTTACAGCAAAGCCAATGGGAGCTCCACTATTCCGCCCATAAAATCCAAAAAAATAACCATCCAAAAAGCGACAACAATACTCCATTTACATTTCGTGACTTGAATATTAACCAAGTATTGGTGATATTGTTATTATGAGCGCTAACGCAGACGAACTATTACTACCGTGTTTACATTATCGAGTGGTCTGCTGCTTCCTCGCTCCCTGGAAGTTTATTGTAGATGATAAATCATGCCTCTCACCTGGACAGAAGAAGTCTGAGTAGGTATTCCAACAAGTTGAAGTGAATTGTGAAGTGAAGTGAATTACCACCCCATTTCTTTGCAAGAATTATGAGTCATTCTTCTTCTAAATGGGAATATATGAACATCAGAGCAGTCGGCCTCCTAATGACAGCAGACATTGTACAGTAAGGGATGTTTTATTATGTTTGCTGCCTCTCATGGCAACTGGAGGGAGTAGTAATCAGTGATAAGGAAAAAAGGCAAACAATGTGATGCATTTTTGAAATTAATGATAAAATGATGAAAATACGTAAATATTAAATGTTATAATAAATGTTACTACATTACATATATACTTACATCATGTATACAAAACCCTACTGGAGGTTTTTAAATGTTTTTTAAGGGCTTTATAGGCGTAATTGTGGGGCCTCCATACGATCCATTGTGAGCGAACTTTTAAATGCATTTATTTAATATTTAGAATGCAAAAAAACATCCGTTGTTATGTCTCTCATAATGATTGTAAAAGATAGCCAAAATTAAGAAAAAGTACAGTTCCCCTTTAACAAGATCCTCAGCAGTCCGCTTCTTAAACTGTATGTTTATGACCGTAATAGTGCACTTTTGAAATAGTACAATAAAAAAAGATTACTTTTATATCTTTATGAACATAGAATTTTCACATTTTCTTAATGATAATAGTAATTTTAGTTGTATAAGGTCATGACTTAAGTATCCTGGGATGCTTCTTTGATTAGGATTTTTTTTTTACATGTAATAAAAGTGTGTCTTTTTCCTCCTAATATTTCAATTTTGTTTTTATGTAATGACAATTTTTTCCTTGTAATATTACAGTTTTATTTCCATAAAATGGCAATTTCACTACAATAAGGTTATGACAGTTTTTGAATATCCCAACTTATAATAAATGTTTACATTTTATTATTGTAATACGACAAATTGATTCTTGTAAAATATGTAATTTTCATTCTATAATTCCAATGTGTTAAGTGAATACATTGAAACATTGTGATTTTTTTTCCTTGTAACAATTGTTTTATTCCTATAAAATAACAATTTATTCCCATTAGATTTTGTCATTTTCCTCGACTATTCTAACTTCATCCTCATAAAATTATACTTTTTGTTCATCAAATGTGAAAAATATATTCTTGTAAATTTAAAACTTTATGTATATTCATTCTAGAATTATACATTTAGTTTTTCTATTATGACAAATTCATTCTTGTAAAATTACAACTTATTTCTTGTAATATTATTTTCCCCCCATAAAATTATAATTTAACTACAATAAGATTATGACATTTTTTCATTAATATTTCAACTTAATTCTCATGAATGTATACATTTAGTTTTTGTAATATGACACATTTATTCTTGGAAAATAAATGTTGAGTTTTCTTCCTGGTAATTGCGATGTTTTTAATATTTTTACATAAAAGCACTGTGATTTTTACCTCTTAGTTTTTCAGTGATATTTTCATAAAATTACAGCGTTTTCCTTGTATTTTTATTCACAATAAATCACTATTTAGCTTCCATAACAGTTTTACATCTTTCCTTGAATATTCCAACGTTATCCTCACACATTTTGTTCTTCTAGTATGACAACTCTATTCCTGTAGAAGTACAACTTTTTTCTTGTAATATTAGTTGTTTTAATAAAATTATGCTTTAATTCCAATAAGATTTACAGTTTTTTCTTGAATAATCCAATTTTATTCTCAATTAATTATAAATGTAGTTATTTTAATACGACAAATTTGTTCTTGTAAAATCTGGATTTTTCTTCCTGTTACTTGTGATTTTCTTATGTCATTACATACATACATTGTGACGTTTTCCTTTTAATATTTCCACTTTATTTTTTTATTTTTTTTAGAAAATGACAACTTCTTTTCATTCAATATTAGCATTATCATCATAAAATTACAATTTAAAATTATCATTTAATTCCAATAAGATTATGATATTTTCCTTGAATATTTCAACTTTATTCTCATATGAATTTAATAAATTGCTTTTTGACTGTTAATTGTGATTTTATTATGTCACAACATAAAAAACATGATGACTTTTTCCTTTTAATATTTGAACTTAATTTTCATAAAATTATTTCATTTCTTGTATTGTTAGTTTATTATCATAATATAACATTTATTTCCCATAAGATTATGACATTTTCTCTTGAATAATACACATTTATTCTCATATTACCGTAATATAAATATAGTTATTTTAGTACAATACATTTGTTCTTGTATGTAAAATACTGGTAACTTGTGATTTTCTTATGTTATTTCATTAAAACATTGTGACTTTTTCCTCTTAATATTTAAATTAGATTTTTTGTAAAATTACAGTTTATTTTCTTTGTAATATAAGCATTATTATCATACAATTACATTTGAGTTCCCATAAGATTATGACATTTTTCCTTGAATAATACAACTTTATTCTCACATTACCGTAATATAAATATAATTAATTTAGTACAATACATTTGTTGTTGTATGTAATATACTGCTTTTTCTTCCTGTTACTTGTGATTTTCTTATGTTATTTCATTAAAACATTGTGACTTTTTCCTCTTAATATTGAAATAGAATTTTTTGTAAAATTACAGTTTTTTTCTTTGTAATAAAAGCATTATTATCATACAATTACATTTGAGTTCCCATAAGATTATGACATTTTTCCTTGAATATTCCAACTTCATTCCTATATAATTATACAATTAGTTATTCAAATATGATTTGTTGGCTGTTAGTTGTGATTTTCTTGTCATTACGTAAAAACATTGTGAATTTTCCTCCCGATACCTCAACTTTATTTTCATAAAATTAGCTTTTCTTTCTTGTAATATTAGTTTCGTTCCCATAAAATAACAATTTAATTCCTGTAAGATAATGAAAATGTTGCTTGAATATTCCAACTTTACTCTCATACAGTATAATTATAAATGTTGTTCTTATATGATATATGTATTCTTGTAAAATAACAACTATTTTCTTGTAATATTACAAGCTGGGTAACGTTTGCTGTGGTCTGGAACAACATGGCACACAAACAACTATGAGAAATGCAGCCAATATTACATACAGACAATGTGTCATGAGCAGTGTTGGGTTAGTTACTGAAAACCAGTAACTAGTTACAGTTACTAGTTACTTTATTTCAAAAGTAACTCAGTTACTAACTCAGTTACTTACACCAAAAAGTAATGCGTTACTGTGAAAAGTAACTTTTTAAGGCTCCCATTAATGCCCTTTTAGCCTTCATTTCAGTACTGTTATTGCACTGGAGAATAATACAATGTGTTGATCAACTTGACATGCATTTGCATCACTGAACTCTGCTAAGCAATGTGCTCTACATACAACACACAAAGACAAAGATATGTTTCAAATGGCCAATTTATTTTAGGCCAGAACAAATTGACAAAACTATTTTAAATAGCTGCAACATAACATACATAAGTAACAAACCGCATAATAACAACATAGCTGTAAACCTGGCTTCACCCAAGGAAGGCACACGTGACATGATTATATGTCATGTCACTATATACAGCACACATACTGCTATACACACGCCTAACCAGGCCTTTTTTTCTCTCAAGGAATTGTGAAATAAAATCATGTCTTCAGGAGCTCAACACTGTACTGAAGCCCAGAACACTCTACGCATTTCCCCAGTTTTAGTTTAGAGATAAGGAAAGATTGGCCTGGCCCACTAGGATCCCTCTTTATGTTTGTGAACTTTATAGTCTATACATTTAGAGTGATGTGATAATCAAACACTCTAGAAGTCTAGAATGAAAGAGTATATAAGAGAATTGACATAGAGTGTGTACCTTCAGTGCTGAATGATGAGCAGAGGCAGAGTTTGGAGTGTTTTCTTTAGCTTGCTCTCCATGTTTATGTACTCACTGTCCACTGTGTCCAGCTGCCTGAAAGCGGGTGACTCCACTGTAGAAATAGCCTGCATGTCTTCTCGCACATACCCTACAATGGCTCTATCAATGTTGTCCTCGCTAGCAGTCCCTCCGTTAAAATCCAGCCGCTGTTGCTTAGATGGTGTTGGAGGTGAGCGTGTCTCTCTTTACTAGCTTCGTCGAAGCATGTTGCTATTGTAGCTGTTTCAGCAGATTTTAATTGCTGTTTTGGGCAGTAGATAGGATATTTGATCCAAGAGACAGCTTACATTTAACTAAAATGTTCTGTTCTTTGTGCTTGACAAAAGAAAAGTAGTGAGAATATCTCCATGTTAAGACACCCCCCCCCCCCCCTCACCGCCACACACACACACACACACACACACACACACACACACACACACACACACACACACACACACACCTCCACACACGCACACACACACACACACACAGCGCGCCTCCTGTGACAGAGGAAGAATCAGAAGGACAACACACTGCAACTCTCCAGTAAAACACACTCAGATCTTCTCACTTTCTAGCCGGTACTATATAAAAAATAACGTAAAATAACGCAGTAACGCATCATGTAGTAACGGTAACTGAGTTACTGAATATAAAAAATGACGCGTTAGACAAGTAGTTACCGCCGAAAATAACGGCGTTACAGTAAGCGTTAGTCCCAACATTGGTCATGAGACATGCAAATATGAAATAAATACTCAGAGGACATAGGTAAAGGAAATTGCTGACCGCCGGTGTAGACCAATACTAATGTACAGGGCTCTCATGGAATTACTCAATTATTAAGTTAAAGTTAAAGTACCAATGATTGTCACACACACACACGAGGTGTGGCAAAATTATTGTCTGCATTTGACCCTCTGGGAGGTGAGGAGAGCAGTGGGCAGCAGCGGTGGCCGCGCCCGGGAATCATTTTTGGTGATTTAACCCCCAATTCCAACCGTTGATGCTGAGTGCCAAGCAGGGAGGTAATGGCTCCCATTTTTATAGTCTTTGGTATGAATCGGCCGGGCTTTGAACTCACAACCTACCGATCACTCTAACCACTATTATAATAACTATTACAATTTTTAATACCACAAATGTATTGTTGTACAGTGATTTCCATTCTTACTTCAATACCATTTTAAAAATGGTTTTTGAACATTTTTATTGCCTTTCCCTGCTGATTGTCCTTGGGTAAATCTCCTGTTTAGACTGCCTAATAATGAGGGTGTCTTCGCAATCCACCACCAATCACTTTTGTGTGCAGGATGGAGAGCCTGAGTGCCATGTTCAAGACCGGCCTGTACATCAACGATCTGAGCATGCACGACTCCAGCAGAGATCTGGTGCTGGCAGGCACCCAGCAGTCAGAGGAGCTGAAAAGGGCACTCATACAGGTTCCTACTGTGGACACAACCAGCTGCATTTCCTTCTAATCTCCACGTTGTAACGTGTTTTTCATACGTCAATACAGGAGCAGAAGAAGTCCAGCAAATTGGAAGAGAGCATGAAGATGCTGGACTATGAGATGAAGAAGACCGACGACCTTCTGTACCGAATGATTCCCAAGCCGGTGGCTAAGAGGCTGCGCAAAGGAGAGCCGGCTGTAAACACTTGTGAGGTCAGAGGAACTAATAGCTCCCAGGCTCCTTCATTAGCCCGCATACTTTATTCCACATCCACATTCTCAACCCAGTTGGGTCGCACCGTCTCATTATAATGTGTTATTTACTGTATTTGCGGTGGTCCGAACGTATTTGCCACAAATAAGTGAATGTAGGTGTGTCTAATAAATAATACATACCCCCTCCCTCCCAGGTGTTCCCAGATGTTACCATTCTTTTCAGCGACGTGGTTGGATTCACACGCATCTGCAGCCACATTACTCCCATGCAGGTGGTCTCCATGCTGAATACCATGTATACTCTGTTCGACACGCTCAGCGAAAAGCACAGAGTCTTCAAGGTGGGTTTGGCTGGTGTGCTGTGTGTTCTTGAGACATCAACAAGGAAAAGTACCTCCCACATGAGGTGAACAAGTCAGGACCGAAATCATGAGCCTCGAAGCTCTTAGAATTGTTTTGTTTTTTATCACAAACTATCAGTTTGAGGCGATCCTTCATTGGCTTGTGTCCCGGTAGTGCTTTTTCCTTCGCTGTAACAAAGGCATCTTTTTTGGTCTCATCACAATTAAAGGTACTGTAATATTGTACATGGTACTTGGGATGTGTTATATATATTGTATATATTATATACTGTATATATAATATGTAATTATTACATATAAAGTTAAAGTACCACTGATAGTCACACACTAGATGTGGTGAAATTACCCACTGCATTTGACCCATCCCTTTGTTCTACCCCATGGGAGGTGAGGGGAGCAGTTTGGTGATTTAACCCCCAATTCCAACCCTTGATGCTGAGTGCCAAGCAGGGAGGTAATGGGTCCCATTTTTTTATCATTTGGTATGACTTGGCCGGGGTTTGAACTCACGACCGATCTCAGGCCGGACACTCTAACCACAAGGCCACTGAGTAGGTTTTATGTGTTATATTTGTATTGGTACTATCGTACATTTAAAGTCCACTTTATACATTTAGTTTTTTCCATCTTTTTGTGCCCTTGTGTGCATTATCTTTTTCATCCTTATCCTTTACTCCAGAGTCTTCAAGGTGTGTTTGGTTAGTATGCTGTGTGTTAATGTATTTCTACCCTTCTTGAGACATCAACAAGGAAAAGTAGCGTCCATGTGAGGACCGGTGAACAAGTTAGGACATAAATCATGGTCCCAATACGGAAAAACCATTGCATCTAATAGAGAATGTCTCATTTGCACCCCTGGTGGTGAAATATATCAACATTAGGGTGGTCCCAAAAAGGAGGGATTTTTCAAATTGGCTGTGTGTCGGTTTTAAAAGTGCTCCCCCTCTGGTCACCATATGAAATAACAAGTGTGTGTAGCATTTGAAGTGCTCCCTCGTTGGCCAAAATTAATTACAAAAAAAATGTATATAGAGACATACTGTAACAACTTGAAGTACTGTAAATCATGAAGATTAAAAACCAATTACAAACAAAAAATTCAAAAAAATAAATACAAAATTAAACCTTACATTTTTTATATTTGCATAGTATGTATATATTATTAATGTTGTAAATACAAATCTTTATACATCTAGAAAGGGTGGTTCTAAAGAGGTAGGCATTTTTCCGAGGTCTCCAGAAGCTAATAGAGAATGTCTCATTTGCACCCCTGGTGGTGAAATCTATCAACGTTAGGGTGGCGCAAAAAGGAGGGATTTTTCAAATTGACTGTGTGTTGGTTTTAAAAGTGCTCCCCCCTCTGGTCAACATATGAAATGTGTTAACATTTGAAATGTTCCCCCTCTGGCCAACATATGTAATAACAAGTGTGTGTAAGAAATTGAAATGCGCCCCCTTTGGCCAAAATTAATTAAAAAAATTAAAAAAATGTATATAGAGACATACTGTAAGAACTTGAAGTAAATTATGAAGATTAAAAACCAATTATAAACAAAACAAAACAAAAAAACAACTAAAAGCTTACCTTTTTATTTTTGCATAGTATGTATGTATTATTAATGTTGTAAATACACATCTTTATATATCTAGAAAGGGTGGTCCTAAAGAGGTAGGCATTTTTCAGAGGTCTCCAGAAGGTAATAAATACAATATAATGTGTGTGCTGTGTGTGTGTGTGTGTGTGTGTGTGTGTGTGTGTGTGTTCATGTATTTCTACCCTTCTTAAAACATCAACAAGGAAAAGTACCTTCCATATGAGGACATAAATCATGGTCCCGATACGGAAAAACCATTGCATCTAATAGAGAATGTCTCATTTGCACCCCTGGTGGTGATATCTATTAAGATTAGGGTGGTCCCAAAAAGGAGGGATTTTTCAAATTGACTGTGTTGGTTTTAAAAGTTAAAGTTAAAGTACCAGATTTCACTGGTGGTGAAATCTATCAAAATTAGGGTGGTCCCAAAAAAGGAGGGGTTTTCAAATTGACAGTGTGTCGGTCAACATATGAAATAACAAGTGTGTGTAAAAAAATGTAAGTGCTCCCCCTCTGGCCAACATATGTACCGTATTTTTCTGACTATAAGTCGCCGTTTTTTTCATAGTTTGACTTATACTCTGGAGCGACTTATGTGTGAAATTATTAACACATTAGCGTAAAATATCAAATAATATTATTTAGCTCATTCACGTAAGAGACTAGACGTATAAGATTTCATGGGATTTAGCGATTAGGAGTGACAGATTGTTTGGTAAACGTATAGCATGTTCTATATGTTATAGTTATTTGAATGACTCTTACCATAATATGTTACGTTAACATACCAGGCACGTTCTCAGTTGGTTATTTATGCCTCATACTCCAATGCGACTTATATATGTTTTTTTCCTTCTTTATTATGCATTTTCAGCCAGTGCGACTTATACTCCGGAGCGACTTATACTCCGAAAAATACGGTAATAACAAGTGTGTGTAAGAATTTGAAATGCATCCCCTATGGCCAAAATGAATGAAAAATAAATAAATAAATAACAATAATTAAAAAATTTTTTTTTTTAAATAAATAAAAAAATAAAAAAATATGTGTGTATATATATATATATATATATATATATATATATATATATATATATATATATATATATATATATATATATATATATATATATATATATATATATAGAGAGAGAGAGAGAGAGACATACTGTAATAACTTGAAGTAAATAATGATGATTATTACCAATTACAAACAAAACATTTTAAAAAATAATTTACTAAAAGCTTGCCTTTTTTATATTTGCACAGTTTGTATACAGTATATTATTAATGTTGTAAATACAAATCTTTATATATGTAGAAAGGGTAGTCCTAAAGACGGAGGCATTTTTCACAGGTCTGAAGAAGGTAAGAAATACAAGAATGTGTGTGTGTTCTCAAGTCTTGTCTCTTTGTCATCCAAGGTGGAGACCATCGGCGATGCCTACATGGTGGTGGCCGGGACTCCTGAGAAGACCAAGTATCATGCCCATAACATTTGTGACATGGCCTTGGACATGGTGCGCTCCATAGACCACTTGAAAGACCCTTCCAACGGGAACAACATCCAGATCCGTGTCGGTGGGTCCACTCAATTTAGTGTTGCACTGCCAAAACTCACCTGGTTTTTGGCAGGTATCCACTCGGGGATGGTGGTCGCAGGTGTGGTGGGACACAAGATGCCACGATACGGTCTCCACGGCGACACGGTCCACACGGCGTCTGCCATGGAGAGCAATGGAAAAGTGAGCAGGGAGGAAAATGACACAAGACATAATGAGATATTGCAAATGTCAATACTAAAAGGTGCTTCGACACATTAAATGTGGCATCACAGCACATGTCCTACAAAATACACAATACAATGTAGTGTAACACAATATACCAGAACATAACACATTGTAGTGTAACACAATATACAAGAACATAACACAATGTAGTGTAACAGAATATAGAAGAACATAACACGATATACAAGAACATAATACAATGTAGTGTAACACAATATACTAGAACATAATACAATGTAGTGTAACACAATATAGAAGAACATAACACAATATACTAGAACATAATACAATGTAGTGTAACACAATATACTAGAACATAATACAATGTAGTGTAACACAATATACAAGAACATAACACAATGTAGTGTAACACAATATAGAAGAACATAACACAATATACTAGAACATAATACAATGTAGTGTAACACAATATACCAGAACATAACACAATGTAGTGTAACACAATATACAAGAACATAACACAATGTAGTGTAACACAATATACCAGAACATAACACAATGTAGTGTAACACAATATACCAGAACATAACACAATGTAGTGTAACACAATATAGAAGAACATAACACAATATACCAGAACATAATACAATGTAGTGTAACACAATATACAAGAACATAATACAATATACAAGAACATAATACAATGTAGTGTAACACAGTATACAGAACATAACAACATGTAGTGTAACACAATACACAAGAACATAACACAATATACCAGAACATAACACAATGCAACATATCAAATTACAATGTAATGACATTTAACCTAACACAATATAAAGCAACACAATGCAGAAATACACAAATGTAACCTCATGCAATTGTAAGATATTGCAGTTTAGTGAAACTCAATGTAGACTAACTCAATGTAGCCTAACTCAATGTAGCCTAACTCAATGTAGCTCAACTCAATGTAGCTTAACTCAATGTAGCCTAACTCAATGTAGCCTAACTCAATGTAGCCTAACTCAATGTCGCCTAACTCAATGTAGACTAACTCAATGTAGCCTAACTCAATGTAGCCTAACTCAATGTAGCCTAACTCAATGTGACCTATCTCAATGTCGCCTAACTCAATGTAGCCCAACTCAATGTAGCCCAACTCAATGTAGACTAACTCAATGTAGCCTAACTCAATGTAGCCTAACTCAATGTAGCCTAACTCAATGTCGCCTAACTCAATGTAGCCCAACTCAATGTAGCCCAACTCAATGTAGACTAACTCAATGTAGCCTAACTCAATGTAGCCTCACACAGAGTAGCGTAACTCTATGTAGCCTAACTCAATGTAGCCTAACTCAATGTAGCCTAACACAGAGTAGCGTAATACCGTGTAACCTAATCTATAATAATGCAACATAAGGTAAAGTAACGCAACGTAGCCTAACTCAATGTAGCCTAACTCAATGTCGCCTAACTCAATGTAGCCCAACTCAATGTAGCCCAACTCAATGTAGACTAACTCAATGTAGCCTAACTCAATGTAGCCTCACACAGAGTAGCGTAACTCTATGTAGCCTAACTCAATGTAGCCTAACACAGAGTAGCGTAACTCAATGTAGCTTAACTCAATGTAGCCTTACACAATGTAGTATAACTCAATGTAGCCAAACGCAAATGTAGCCTAACTCGCAGTAACGTAACTCAATGTAGCATTTACTCAACGTCGGGTACCGCAACGTAGCATAACTCAATACCGTGTAACCTAATCTATAATAATGCAACATAAGGTAAAGTAACGCAACGTAGCGTAACTCAATGTAACGTTCTTCAATACACAATAACTCAATGTGATGTAACTCAATAGACCTTGACGCAATGTAGCTCGATGATGAGTAACACAATGTAACGTAACAATGCAGAGTAACACAATGTAACGTAACACAACGGCGTGGTAAGAATATTCTACATCTTTTTGGCCTAAATGAAGTGTTAAATCAAGTCTTATTCATGTCTTATATGTATAACAGTGCAGTGTTTATCTTATTTTCTATTATCGTATCGTGGCTATTGAATTTGATAGTCAGGAAGCAGGACTTCTGTTTCAAGGTTAAGGGCGAACACTGCTAAAAACATGGCGGCTAATCTTAGCGCTACTCTATCTCCACGGCGACAATCAAGTTGAATAACTTTTTAATTTTTCAAATGTTCTTGTAATCAGGCCATATTTTCGGTATATTAGATCAAATTTATAGTAAAAATTCCATCTAATGTACCGAAAATATGGTTTGATTACAAGAATATTTGAAAAAGTATATGACTAAGAAGACTTAATGAACCTTTACGAGTAATTTTGAATGTGCTTCAACTTCAACTCCTGCCTCATCAATAGCACATCTCTACATTGGTGAGCCTTCAGCGTGAGCGATGTCAAAAGACCGTGGTTTGCACTGCAAAAAGTCAGTGTTGAAAAACAAGAAAAAAATATACAAAAATGAGGGGTATTTTATTTGAACTAAGCAAAATTATCTGCCAATAGAACAAGAAAATTTGACTTGTCAAGACTTTCCAAAACAAGTAAAATTAGGTAACCGCAATGAACCCAAAAATACCTTAAAAAAGGTATATTCTCACTAATAACAAGTGCACTTTTCTTGGTAGAAAAAAAAGAGAGACCTTTTTGCTCAATATGTTGAAAAATATTCTAAAATGAAGTAAATGCTAGTGCCATTATCTTGACATAATGATATGTGCTCGGCATCATGAATTTTTTTTTTCATGCTTGAAGTAAGAAATGATTACTTTAAAAAAGTAGTTTTATACTTGTGAGTGTTGATGACACAGCTTTGCAACACTTGATATTCTAGTTTCAAGCATGTTTTACTCAATATAGGTCATAGTTTAGAGGGGACAGAGCCTTCTCTGTTGCAGGTCCCAAACTCTGGAACGATCTCCCTCTCCATGTGAGACAGGCCCCTTCTTTGGCTATTTTTAAGACCCTTCTTAAAACCAATTTTTATTCACTGGCTTTTAACCCAGCATGAGACTTTTAAACTGTTTTTAACTTTTGTAACTGTTTTTAACTTTTTAACTGCTTTTTATCTAACAAATCGATTTTAGGGTAATTTGTATTTGCTTTTTCAATGTTTATTTTACTTCTGTTTTAAATGTTATTTTTTAGTCTGTCCTTTGCCTGTATTTATTTGTGGTGCACAGCCCTTTGTTCTTCAACTGTGGTTGTTTTTAAAGGGCTTTATAAATAAAGTTGGTATGGTATGGTATGGTATAAAATAAACATGGGCAAATTAAGGCCCAGGGGCCACATGCGGCCCCTTTGAGCTTTTCAATCTGGCCCGCCGGACATTCCCAAATAATGTTTTTAGATCTTTAAGATGGAAATTGTAGCTGCCATTATGATGTGTAGTCATGTTTTCTAATGACCGTAAGTCTTGAATTATACAAAGTATTTCTATTGTTGGAATTTGCACTTATGGATGATATACTAGTTACTATGGTAATCTAATTAGTTTCTATGGTAATCTAATTAGTTACTATGGTCATCTAAGTCACAGCAGCTCAGATGAGGCACCAAGCAGTGTGGGCGGGAAGCGTTTCCACAGACGCGGAAGGAGATTTTCACAACAAAGTTCTAAAGCTTAGTGATGTATAGAATAGAAAGTACTTTATTGATCCCTGGGGGAAATTCAGCAAATATCAGATACATCAGATTGTAGGTGGGTTTATTTTGTACCCTTCGCGTTCATATTTCACTCTTTGTTGCATTTTTGTTGCGTTTCACTTGATTGTAAAATGTGTCGATCGAAAGTGGGTGTGAGATTCATATTTTGTCAATATTCAGTGTTTTATCGTTCATAGGAAAATGTAAAATTCCAGTGCGTTTTTTAAGGCGGTCTGTCATAACGTTTTTAGCATTCAATCAGACATTATTGTGAGGTTTTGTATTAGTGTTACTAAGAATAGATACACTACCGTTCAAAAGTTTGGGGTCACATGTAAATGTCCTTATTTTTGAAGGAAAAGCACTGTACTTTTCAATGAAGATAACTTTAAACTAGTCTTAACTTTAAAGAAATACACTCTATACAGTGCTAATGTGGTAAATGACTATTCTAGCTGCAAATGTCTGCTTTTTGGTGCAATATCTACATAGGTGTATAGAGGCCCATTTCCAGCAACTATCACTCCAGTGTTCTAATGGTACAATGTGTTTGCTCATTGGCTCAGAAGGCTAATTGATGATTAGAAAACCCTTGTGCAATCATGTTCACACATCTGAAAACACTTTAGCTCGTTACAGAAGCTACAAAACTGACCTTCCTTTGAGCAGATTGAGTTTCTGGAGCATCACATTTGTGGGGTCAATTAAACGCTCAAAATGGCCAGAAAAAGAGAACTTTCATCTGAAACTCGACAGTGTATTCTTGTTCTTAGAAATGAAGGCTATTCCACAAAATTGTTTGGGTGACCCCAAACTTTTGAACGGCCCCCAGACACATTTTTTTCTCTAAATGTGGCCCCTGAATCAAAATAATTGCCCAGGCATGGTATAAAATCTCAGCAACAAGCTGTAATATCTTACTGAGATCATTTAGGACCAAAACACTTAAAACAAGTAAAACACTCTAACATAAAATCTGCTTAGTGAGAAGAATGATCTTATCAGACAGAAAATAAGCAAATATCCCCCTTATTTGAGATATTTCATCTTACTTAGGTTTCAGTTTTTGCAGTGTGAGCACATCACAAGTGTCGCATAAAGCAATGCACTGCAAAAACTGAAATTAAGTAAGATGAAATATCTCAAACAAGGGTGATATTTGCTTATTTTCTGTCTGATAAGATAGTTTTTCTCACTAAACAGATTTTATGTTACAGTGTTTTACTTGTTTTAAGTGTTTTGGTCCTAAACACAAGGCCAAAGCTTAGAGGTGACAGAGCTCTCGCCGCTGCTGCTCCCAAGCTCTGGAACGACCTACCTCTGAGTGTTAGACAAGCCTCCTCTCTTCCTGTTTTTAAATCTCTCTTAAAAACATACTTTTGTTCCATGGCTTTTAACACTGAGTGATATCCATCCTGCAATGGCGCCCGATAATACACCTGCTGTGAACCTGTTTTTATGTTTTATTTATTTATTTTTTATCGTGTTCTGTTTGTGTCGTGTTGTGTTTGCTCGGTTCTCGTATTATCTTTTAACCTGCCCATTGTACAGCACTTTGGCTACCCCTGTGGTAAATTTTAAATGTGCTTTATAAATAAAGTTGATTTGATTTGATTTGATTTAAATGATGTCAGTAAGATATTACAGCTTGTTGCTGAGATTTGATGAGCTATATTGAGTAAAACATGCTTGAAACTAGAATATCAACTGCTGCAAAGCTGCGTCATCAACACTCACAAGTATAAAACTACTTTTTTAAAGTAATCATTTCTTACTTCAAGCATGAAAAAAAAAATCCTGATGCCGAGCACATATCATTATGTCAAGATAATGGCACTAGCATTTACTTCATTTAAGAATATTTTTCAACATATTGAGCAAAAAGGTCTACTTTTTTTTTCTACCAAGAAAAGTGCACTTGTTATTAGTGAGAATATACTTATTTTAAGGTATTTTTGGGTTCATTGAGGTTAGCTAATTTGACTTGTTTTGGAAAGTCTTGACAAGCCACATTTTCTTCTTCTATTGGCAGATCATTTTGCTTAGTTCAAATAAAATACCCCTCATTGTTGTATTTTTTTTTTCTTGTTTTTCAACACTGACTTTTTGCAGTGTATAAAGCCATGCAGCTTATAGGAATGTGATGGAATGTCACGGAACGTCACGTTAAGTAACACAAGTCAATGCAGTGTGACACAACATATTTATCCGTCTATCTTACCTTGTTCTCCCTTGTCTGTTCTCTCCATCAGGAGATGCATATCCAGCTCAGCAGTGCCACCTATGAGCACCTGAAAGGAAGCCACTTTATTTTTGAAAGAAGAGGCATCATCACCATCAAGGTCAGGGGTCAAATGTGTCACCGGGGCAACGGCACCCGCCGCGCGTACTTCTCAACCATGGCAACAAAAACAAACTGCTGTAGGACATGTGACTAACACGGTGTGCTAATGTGTCAACAGTAAATATAAATATGTATCTGCCGTTACAAAACCTTCCCCCAGGCTGGTATCGCTGCAAATGGAAGATGGTGTGTATCAGCAAGCCGACAAAATATTTCCTGAATTATTTACAAAAATATAATAGTTTGCAATGTTTTGGCTCTGGGCGGTGAACATGTTTAGCATTCGGAGCGGGAAAGTGACGCTTGACTACGTTCTCTGATAATGCCAGCAAAGTTCCGTCTAAAACTGCTCGTAGAAAAAGTTTCTATCACTAGACCGCCTGTCCCTGGTATATAATGTGTGTACACCAGGGGTGTCACAGTCAAGGTATATAATGTGTGTACACCAGGGGTGTCAAAGTCAAGGTATATAATGTGTGTACACCAGGGGTGTCACAGTCAAGGTATATAATGTGTGTACACCAGGGGTGTCAAAGTCAAGGTATATAATGTGTGTACACCAGGGGTGTCACAGTCAAGGTATATAATGTGTGTACACCAGGGGTGTCAAAGTCAAGGTATATAATGCGTGTACACCAGGGGTGTCAAAGTCAAGGTATATAATGTGTGTACACCAGGGGTGTCAAAGTCAAGGTATATAATGTGTGTACACCAGGGGTGTCACAGTCAAGGTATATAATGTGTGTACACCAGGGGTGTCAAAGTCAAGGTATATAATGCGTGTACACCAGGGGTGTCAAAGTCAAGGTATATAATGTGTGTACACCAGGGGTGTCAAAGTCAAGGTATATAATGTGTGTACACCAGGGGTGTCAAAGTCAAGGTATATAATGTGTGTACACCAGGGGTGTCAAAGTCAAGGTATATAATGCGTGTACACCAGGGGTGTCACAGTCAAGGTATATAATGTGTGTACACCAGGGGTGTCAAAGTCAAGGTATATAATGTGTGTACACCAGGGGTGTCACAGTCAAGGCCCTCAGGCCAGCGAATTATCAATCAATCAATCAATGTTTATTCATATAACCCTAAAGCACAAGTGTCTAAAAGGGCTGCACAAGCCACAACGACATCCTCGGTTCACAGCCCACATAAGGGTAAGGAAAGACTCACAACCCAGTGGGATGTCAATGTGAATGACATCCCACCCCCTTGGGGAGACCGGATGCAATGGACGTCGAAGGGGTCTAGCATAATATTGTGAAAGTCCAGTCCATAGTGGATCTAACATAATAGTGAGAGTCCAGTCCATAGTGGATCTAACATAATAGTATGAGAGTCCAGTCCATAGTGGATTTAACATAATAGTGAGAGTCCAGTCCATAGTGGATCTAACATAATAGTGAGAGTCCAGTCCATAGTGGATCTAACATAATAGTGTGAGAGTCCAGTCCATAGTGGATCTAACATAATAGTGAGAGTCCAGTCCATAGTGGATCTAACATAATAGTGGGAGTCCAGTCCATAGTGGATCTAACATAATAGTGAAAGTCCAGTCCATAGTGGATCTAACATAATAGTGAGAGTCCAGTCCATAGTAGATCTAACATAATAGTGTGAGAGTCCAGTCCATAGTGGATCTAACATAATAGTGTGAGAGTCCAGTCCATAGTGGATCTAACACAAAAGTGAGAGTCCAGTCCATAGTGGATCTAACATAATAGTGTGAGAGTCCAGTCCATAGTGGATCTAACATAATAGTGAGAGTCCAGTCCATAGTGGATCTAACATAATAGTGAGAGTCCAGTCCATAGTGGATCTAAGATAATAATGAGGGTCCAGTCCATAGTGGATCTAAAATAATAGTGAGAGTCCAGTCCATTGTGGGGCCAGCAGGAGATCATCTTGAGTGGAGACGGGTCAGCAGTGCAGATATGTCCCCGACCGATGCACAGGCGAGTGGTCCACCCTGGGTCCCGACTCTTGACAGCCAGCACTTCATCCATGGCCATAATTATCTATCTATCATTATTATGATATTGATTAGTATTAGAAGCGGCCCGCAGGCCACAGCCGCCTGCTGCTGTATTGCACGCACCAATACTCCATCAGTGTTGATGCTAGGAATTTTTAAAATGGGGTCCCAGGGACCTCATCAAGTCATAAAAATGGGGTCCTACAGTAAATGTTTGGGGTCCCACTTTTTTGTAAGCGTTTTGAAAACAAATGATAAATGTATGGATGATCCTGTTATATCTCACATTCTATATTGTGTTTTGGAAAAAGGTTGTCATAAACGTTACTTAATATATTTAAAAAAATAATACAAAACAAAACACCATTTTATGCATATGTACATTTATTCAGTTATATATATTTTTTAATATTTTTATTGTAATATTTGTTCTATTTTTGGCCAAAGTAAGACAAAGAAAACAATCTGAAGTTGTCTTTATTTTTTAGTTTTAATGCCATGATTTTTAGTCCGGCCTGCGTGTGCACAGATTTTCCTCCATGCGGCCCCTGAGCTAAAATGTGTTTGACACCCCTGGTGTACACCAATTGTGTGTAGAATGTGTGCCAATAACAAGACATTGAGTCAGTGTTTCTTAACCATAGGGCCGGGGGGCCCATTGTTGGGCCACGAATGCCCCCTAGAAAATATGTTTCTCAGTTGTAATACACTTTTCCACTTTTAATGACAATAACAAACAAACAGAAGAAGCTATAACTCAAGTCAGAGAAGTTTTTATTTCTGACTAAATTGGTGAATTTGCACTTAGTTTTACTGAAAGTTTATTGTAAAAAAACATTATTATTTATCATAAATTTTGTGATAATTTATTCATTTTAACACTTCGTAATTGTATGTACATTTTAATTTTCATTAGCTGTTTTGCAGTATATTTGATTAGAAGTTATTTTTGTAATCAGCCTGACCTAAGCCTTGATAATGATCTTTGTGATTTACACGTTTTCATATCATTTGACAAAATCCTGTTAAACTGAAAGTAGATTAGATTTAAATATTGAATACAATTAAAATCAAGAGTTAAATGACCAATATTTGATAATGTTGGTAATGCCCTTCAAAAAGGTTAAGAACTCCTGCGTTGAGACTTTCCTTCCATCCGTTCATCTTTCAGGGCAATGTAGAGATCGAGACCTACTGGCTGAAAGGAAAGCGGGACAAAGACGGCAACGCTCAAGCGGCGTGTCCTCAATTTGAGACCCAGACCATCAGCAAGGCCACCGTCCTTGGGACTGAAGCCACAAGAGATGAGGAAGGACTGGTAGGATGAACACAAAATCACTTGCAGTGGAACCTCGATTTACCAACTTAATTGGTTCGTCAACATGGTAAAGGAAAGTTCGTAAAAAGAAGCAGAGTTCCCCATAACAACCAATGTAAACATGAATAATTAGTTTGTAAAAAGTCCCTATTTTAGTAAAAAAACTGCACACTGTGAAGACACCATAATATATATATATATATATATATATATATATATATATATATATATATATATATATATATATATATATATATATATATATATATATATATATATATATGTATGTATGTATGTGTGGATATATATATATATATGTGTATATGTGTGGATATATATATATATATGTGTATATGTGTATGTGTATATATATATATATACATATACATATATATATATATATATATATATATATATATATATATATATATGTGTATATGTATATATATATATATATATATATATATATGTGTATATGTATATGTATATATATAAAGCATATATATATATATGTGTATATGTATATGTATATATATAAAGCATATATATATATATATATATATGTATATGTATATATATATATATGTGTATATGTGTATATATGTATATGTATATATACTGTATATATGTGTATATGTACATGTATATATGTGTATATATATGTATATATGTATACATATATGTATATATATGGATGTATATATGTGTGTATTTATATATGTACATATATGTGTGTATATATGTATATCTATGTATGTTCATGTACATATGTATGTATGTATGTCTATATATACAGTATATATGGGAATAAGCGGTAGAAAATGGATGGATGGATATATATATATGTATATATGTATATCTGTGATGAGGTGGCGACTTGTCCAGGGTGTACCCCGCCTTCCGCCCAATTGAGTAATGGCCCAACAATCTTCTTTTTTTTTTCTCAAACAACATTACGCAAGCCTAAATGTCAACACACACACAAAAGTCTAATTGGTGCGTTTCAAAAACAAAAAAACAAAAAAGGAAATCAATTTACCTTTGAGTCTTTAGAGGGAGCAATGTAACTTCATACGGGAATATTTGCGGCATTGTTGAAAACTCTAGGAGTTTTGGAGTGACAAACCAGCAGTGGCATCACGTAGTTGCCACTAGCGTTAGCACAATTTATCAGAGTGAGGAGATCCTTCATTGGTTCGTGTCCCGGTAGTGCTTTCTCCTCCGCTGTAACAAAGGTCCGCTGTGGCATCTTTTTTGGTCTCATCACAATTAAAGAGTTGTTGCAGTACAAAGCCCGCTTCGCCGCAAGCCGCAGGCTAACTAGCTAAAATGCTAGCTCAAAGCGGTTGTCTCGCAACCCGAAGCTAAACAGCGAAACTGTGAGAGTTTGGATTTATTTAAAATATTTATCATGACACAAAGTGATCTGTAAGACAGACTGACACAGACCTGCACAAGGTACGACGATGGTGGAAATAAACTCGTCAGCCTCGAAGCTCTTAGACATTTGTTTTTTTTATCATAAACTATCAGTGTGAGGCGATCCTTCATCGGCTTGTGTCCCGGTAGTGCTTTTTCCTTCGCTGTAACAAAGGTCTGCTGTGGCATCTTTTTTGGTCTCATCACAATTAAAGATACTGCAATATTGTACATTATAATTGGGATTTGTTATAAATATTGTATATATTATATACTGTATATATAATATGTAAATATTACATATGTATTATATTTATATTGCTACTATGGTACATTTTTAGTCTAATTTATACCTTTTGTTTTCACCCTCTTTTTGTGCTCTTGTGTGCATTATCCTTTCCATACTTTGTAACTGAGCTACCGTGTGGAACAATTTCCCTTGTGGATCATTAAAGTTTGTCTAAGTCTAAATGTGTGTCTACAGAATGTAAACAGGATGTGATGTAGGGGCCCCCGTCTCTTCAAAATGGCAGCCCTCGATGGCTTCAAGCGGCATGCAAAATGAATGAATGAATGAAGCGTTTGTGTGCTGAGACATGGTTCGCACACAGAGGCGTATTTAGCGCGATGTGAACGTTCTTAAACAGAAAAAGTCGCAAATAGAGTTCCACAGTTCTTGCTTTTTGAACTTATTTTGGTATTTTTCTTTCCTCACTCGCAGGTTTTCCCACTAATGGCCGGCGAGGACGAGGACGACGTCAAATCCATTCCCTCTCATCGCATCAAGATGGAGATTTCGGGCCCTTCTCCAGAAGGGTCTATGGAGGAGTGTCGGGCGGAGGAGACGTCAGTCCATAAGGTACGGCGGTCACACGTCGTTGTCGTCAAATGCTGCCAATGAGCTCACCCCACGCCCTCACCACCGCTCGATTCCCCTTGGGGGCGATGGACAGCTGCGTAGCGCTTCTACAGCTGCAGCCGGCCCCCGTAGCTCCCACTCCCTCCCCTCTGTTGCAAGTCTTGTTGATTCTATGTAACATGTTTATGTGTACTATAGGGGGCGGCATGGCGTAGTGGGTAGAGCGGCTGTGCCAGAAGCCTGAGGGTTGCATGTTCGCTCCCCACCTCTTACCATCCAAAATCGCTGCCGTTGTGTCCTTGGGCAGGACACTTCACCCTTGCCCCTGGTGCCGCTCACACCGGTGGATGAATGATGAATGATAGGTGGTGGTCGGAGGGGCCGTAGGCGCAAACTGGCAGCCACGCTTCCGTCAGTCTACCCCAGGGCAGCTGTGGCTACGAAAGTAGCTTACCACCACCAGGTGTGAATGAATAATGGGTTCTCACTTCTCTGTGAAGCGCTTTGAGTGTCTAGAAAAGCGCTATATAAATCTAATCCATTATTATTATTATTATTATTATGGCTATGAGTTTTTTTCCCTTGGCCTCAGTCTGGAACCCCTCTCAAGAGTCCAGCCTTTGACTGACTATTCACCTGTTTCCCACCTTTTTAAGGGGCACCGTAAGTGGCTGACCTGTCAGTGGTCCTGTCTTGTCTCCCTGTAGTGTATGTCTGCTCTTAGTGGGACTGTGCTGAAAACCTAATTCCAGTTCTTATACGTCTTGCACATGTGAAGAATGGACAATAATAAATCAACTTGAGCTTGGACTTGTTGTCTCCTCAGTCCCACTACAAAGACGCCTTACAGGACGGCCTGGAGGACGCTCACCTGGAGCTGGTGTCACCGGACTCTGACGGCGGGGTCTCCATCATGGAGTCACATGACGGCTCCTCTGACTCCCACTGCTCCAAGAGCACAACGTGTTCCGTGTCCTGAACCCCGGTCTCTGGTAAAAGTCTAACTGATGCTGTCGTCAGTTATTGACCTGTATTACTTTGTATTGCTGCACTTTTTGGAAAACCACTAAACATGATCCCAATATCTCAATGCTGACTGACAGACTATGACCTCATGGTATTTCACGACACAGCTTAATCATACGCATCTATTTAAAGGCCTACTGAAATGAATTTTTTAATTTAAACGGGGATAGCAGATCCATTCTATGTGTCATACTTGATCATTTTGCGATATTGCCATATTTTTGCTGAAAGGATTTAGTATAGAACAACGACGATAAAATTCGCAACTTTTGGTCTCTGATAAAAAAAAAGCCTTGCCCCTACCGGAAGTAGCGTGACGTAGTCGGTTGTTCACTTCCTCATATTTTCCTATTGTTTTCAACGCAGCTAGAGCGATCGAACCGAGAAAGCGACGATTACCCCATTAATTTGCGCGAGGATGAAAGATTTGTGGATGAGGAACGTTAGAGTGACGGACTAGAATGCAGTGCAAAACATATATTTTTTCGCTCTGACTGTAACTTAGGTACAAGCTGGCTCATTGGATTCCACACTCTCTCCTTTTTCTATTGTGGATCACGGATTTGTATTTTAAACCACCTCGGATACTATATCCTCTTGAAAATGAGAGTCGAGAACGCGAAATGGACATTCACAGGGACTTTTATCTCCACGACAATACATCGGCGAAGCTCTTTAGCTATTAAGCTAACGTGATAGCATCTGGCTCAAATGCAGATAGAAACAAAATAAATAAATCCCTGACTGGAAGGATAGACAGAAGATCAACAATACTATTAAACCATGGACATGTAACTACACGGTTAATAATTCTCAGCCTGGCAAAGCTCACCAATGCTGTTGCTAACGACGCTGAAGCTAACTTAGCAACCGGACCTCACAGAGCTATGATAAAACATTAGCGCTCCACCTACGCCAGCCAGCCCTCATCTGCTCATCAACACCCGTGCTCACCTGCGTTCCAGTGATCGACGGCGCGACAAAGGACTTCACCCGATCACAGATGCGATTGGCGGCTAGCGTTGGCTAGCGCGTCTGCTATCCAAGTAAGTCCTCCTTGTTGTGTTGCTACAGCCAGCCGCTAATACACCGATCCCACCTACAACTTTCTTCTTTGCAGTCTCCATTGTTCATTAAACAAATTGCAAAAGATTCACCAACACAGATGTCCAGAATACTGTGGAATTATGAAATGAAAACAGAGCTTTTTGTATTGGCTTCAATGGGCTACCGATACTTCTGTGTCACTGGTTACGTCACGCGCATACGTCATCATCTAAAGGCGTTTTCAACCGGAAGTTTAGCGGGAAATTCAAAATGTCACTTTATAAGTTAACCCGGCCGTATTGGCATGTGTTGCAATGTTAAGATTTCATCATTGATATATAAACTATCAGACTGCGTGGTCGCTAGTAGTGGCTTTCAGTAGGCCTTTAATTTGAATATAAATAAGTCTGCACGTAGATTTTCCTTGCACCAACAAGTGTTCACTGCTATGCGGTTGAACATTTATGCTGTAAATATTTCTTGCAGTGTTGCCCGCTACTGACAACTGACTTTATTCTTCATCCGTGGATGTTTGCATATCAATGAGCTTGAGCTCAGTGGAATTAAAGCAAGTTGGCTTCAAATGTGTGCACAGACTTGTTTGCTGTGGGCAGTCACAAGCTACATGTTGCTAATCTAGGGAGCTTCATTACATTTCCCGGTAGCTTCACTACTTTTTGAACGTGTAGCTTTTCCTGTAGCTTAGCTACTTTTAGACCCATGTCGCTTACATGAAAGCTACAAGCTACAAAGGGAGTGGGGTGAATTATACCATGTACCATTTGGGAGCTGGCATGTGTTTGTATTTGGTCACAGTATCCTTTAGAGCAGGCCTGGGCAATTATTTTGACTCGGGTGCCACATTTAGAGAAAAAAATGTGTCTGGGGGCCGGTATATCTATTTTTAGGAACACTAATATATAACCTCACAACAATGTCTGATTAAACGCTAAAAACGTTATGACAGACCGCCGTAAAAAACGTAATTGAGTTTTAAATTTTTCTATGAACGATAAAACACTGAATATTGACAACATATGAATGTCACACCCCCTTTCCATCGACATATTTTACAATCAAGTGAAACGCAACAAAAATGCAACAAACAATGAAATATGAACGCAAAGGGTACAAAATAAATTTCCCCCAGGGATCAATAAAGTACTTTCTATTCTATATATCACTAAGCTTTAGAACTTTGTGGTGAAAATCTCCTTCCCGCCCACACTGCTTGGTGCCTCATCTGAGCTGCTGTGACGTAGATTACCATAGTAACTAATTAGATTACCATAGTAACTAGTACATCATCCATAAGTGCAGATTCCAACCATTGAAATACTTAGTATAGTTGAAGACTTACGGTCACTAGAAAACATGACTGCACATCATAATGGCAGCTACACTTTACATCTTAAAGGTCTAAAAAAAAATTCTGGGAATGTCCAGCGGGCCAGATTGAAAAGCTCAACGGGCCGCATGTGGCCCCCGGGCCTTAATTTTCCCAGGTCTGCTTTAGAGGATTATTCTACTAAGGTATAAAGTGTACATGTCCATCACCAAGAGAGTGGTGGCTCTCGCACCCAGGGAATTGGAATCTTACAGGAATGCAGGTTTGGATTTTCGGAGAAAGTGTAAAGACATTAGCAACATCCGGTAGGAAGCCCCCACAAGTAGGAGTAGAGGATAGTACCGTAAATGTGTTAGCATATTAGCTCATGCAAACGACGCTACTTCCATTACAGATAGCACGTACAGATATGCATGAAAACACTCCTACAGACATCACACGTGGGACGGTCTAGTAAGTATGAATGGTTTTAGTTACACTGTAAAACTTACAAACGTTGCTTGGAGCGACGAATGAAGAATCCACACGAGTAGAAATGCTATGGACGACTAGAAGACGGAACAGCATTTGTAAGTAGCGCCTTACAGTCTGGAATTTACGCTAAAACTTACAAACGTTGCTTGGAGCGACGAACGAAGAATCCACACGAGTAGAAACGCTATGGATGACACAAAGACGGAACAGCATTTGTAAGTAGCTTCTTACAGTCTGAAATTTACGCTAAAACTTACAAACGTTGCTTGGAGCAACGAATGAAGAATCTATACGAGTAGAAACGCTATGGACGGTTACAAGACAGAATAGCATTTGTAAGTAGCATCTTAGAGTCGGGAATTTACGCTAAAACTTACAAGCGTTGATTGGAGCGACGAATGAAGAATCCATACAAGTAGAAATGCTATGGACGACTAGAAGACGGAACAGCATTTGTAAGTAGCGTCTTATAGTCTGGAATTCACGCTAAAACTTACAAACGTTGCTTGGAGCGACGGATGAAGAATCCGCACGAGTAGAAACGCTATGGATGACACAAAGACGGAACAGCATTTGTAAGTAGCGTCTTACAGTCTGGAATTTACGCTGAAACTTACAAATGTTGCTTGGAGCGACAAATGAAAAATCCATACAAGTAGAAATGCTATGGACGACTAGAAGACGGAACAGCATTTGTAAGTAGCGTCTAAAAGTCTGGAATTTACGCAAAAACTTACAAACGTTGCTTGGAACGACGAATTAAGAATCTATACGAGTAGAAACGCTATGGATGACTAGAAAACGGAACAGCATTTGTAAGTAGCTTCTTACAGTCTGTAACTCACCCTGAAACTTACAAACGTTGCTTGGAGCGACGAAAGAAGAATCCGCATGAGTAGAACGCTATGGATGACTAGAAGACAGAACAACATCTGTACTTTGTGGAGGGGGGCGTGGCCTGCGGGCCTGCCACGGAAAGGGGTGTGCCAGGACCGGCCTCAAAGACAGCGACAGGTGATTCGATAACAAGGCCCACCTGGGCCATCTACTCACCTGTCACTGTCTTCGATCCTTTTATATTCTTATATATCGATCCTTATATATTTTTATATATATATATTGATTTTATATATATAATAAATTATTGTACATACTGCCCTCTGGTGTCTGTTGCCGTCACCTCCCCTTTAGTAAACATAATAATAGCAATCTTATCCCATTTCCTTGTTCTCTGTAACAGAACAGTGAATAAATGAATAATAAATATAATACCACAGTAAGTAAACAAATATTAAATACATAAATAATCTTTATCTAAAAATATAAAATTAAAATATACAACATTTAATAAAGTCTATGTGTTTAAAGTCTATTTCAATGCTCATTCATTTGTTTACACTGCAAAAAAAAGAGCTGAGAAAAATATGAGGTAAAAAGACTAGGTTAGAAAAAATTACTAAAAACTGGTGAAATTATCCGTCCATGCAGAGAGTTAATTTTACTTGATAAGATATCCTAAATCAAGATTTGCATATCTAGAAATAGCAGGACTTTTAAGATAAAAACAACGGTGTGTAAGGGTATTATAAATACGGCAGTATTTTGGTTTGATTTTTGTAAAATTCTTTTTTGTTGTTGTTTTATTTTTAAAAAAATACAAACAAAAACTTAATATATATATATATATTTTTTAAATAAAAACAATTATATATATATATATATATGTATATATATATGTATCTGTATATATATATATATATGTATATATATTAATTTTTTTTTTTTTTAATAATATATAGGTCCTGGCACACCCCGTTCTGTGGCAGGCCCGTAGGCCACGCCCCCCCTCCACATACTTCCAGTTCAAAGCACTAAACAGACGGAAATGCTGTGGACGTTCAACACCTGCAGTGAGCAAACTTGTCCAAAAGATGGCACCGTAGCACAAACAACAACACACCTTCAAAATGTTATGGCCGTTAGCGAAGAACGGTCGGTAAATTAGCTGCGGGGTTCAAAGTAGCGTCTTACAGTCTGGAATTTATGCTAACCGATTCATCGTTGCGGCTTTACAATTGTATGCGATACAAAGTAACGAGGCGTAACATAACATAATTTAATGTAACACCACATAAAACAAAACTGTATCACAAACAAACAAACAAAAGTACGAAGATAAGCACATAAAAAAAAAGAACGTTTAGGGATCGTAACAAATGCAACATGAAAAAAATATTCAGGCACGCAATAAATATTTGAGTACTCATTTTTTTTAGCAGCATGGAATACTTTCTTTCCGTCAGTCTACCCCAGGGCAGCTGTGGCTACGAAAGTAGCTTACCACCACCGGGTGTGAATGAATGATGGGTTTTTAACATGTAAAGCGACTTTGGGTACTTAGAAAAGCTCTATATAAATCCCAGGTATTATTATTATTATTATTACTTTTGTGTCTGCGAAGGTGTGTTTAAAAATAAACACAAGCAGAATGTGTTGAAAGTAACACAACAAACAGGAAATAGAGGGAGTGTGTACTTATTACATAAAGACATAATGACACGCTCATAAACAGTCCATCATCAAAATCAAAGGCGGTTCCCCGCTGACAGGCCGTCAGACGAGCTGCTCTTGAAGGTGGCGTCCTCTCGATCGGGGCTGCCCCTGCCGGCGCCGAGCGGGTCGGGCGATGGCGCCGAAGCGAGGGAGCAGTGGAAGCAGAGGGTGTAGAAGAGCGCCGACAGCAGCAGGAGGCACACCACACAAAACACCACCACGGTCAGGACGGTGTGGCCCTCCTGCCACGGAAGATGCACGGGGTGAAGGGTCACCGGGGCGGCGTCGGGCGGCAGGCGAGTGACCGGAGGCATGACGGCGGCCCTGCGAGGGAAAAAAAAATGCGTCAAGTCAAAAAGACGTTTCGTTTCTTATCTTCTTATTTGTCTTTTGTTCCTGCCTGTGTGGCTGTGGGCGTCTTCTTTGGAGGAGCACGGCTCGATGTCAGTGACGGACATGGAGGCAGAGAGGAAGAAAGGCGGGATGATAATAACAAGGAGGGTTGCCATGGAAACAGGAGCCAGGGAGAATGAGCCATCACATGCGCCGTGAGTAAGGATGCAAATCTCAAAATAACACCGTCACACTGCAAAAACTGAAATCTAAGTAAGATGAAATATGTCAAATAAGGGTGATATTTGCTTATTTTCTGTCTGATAAGATCATTCTTCTCACTAAGCAGATTTTATGTTAGAGTGTTTTACTTGTTTTAAGTGTTTTGGTCCTAAATGATGTCAGTAAGATATTACAGCTTGTTGCTGAGATTTGATGAGCTATATTGAGTAAAACATGCTTGAAACTAGAATATCAAGTGTTGCAAAGCTGTGTCATCAACACTCACAAGTATAAAACTACTTTTTTAAAGTCATCATTTCTTACTTCAAGCATGAAAAAAAGAAAAATCATGATGCCGAGCGCATATCATTATGTCAAGATAATGGCACTATCATTTACTTATTTAAGAATATTTTTAAACATATTGAGCAAAAAGGTCAATTTTTTTTTTCTACCAAGAAAAGTGCACTTGTTATTAGTGAGAATATACTTATTTTAAGCTATTTTGGGTTCATTGAGGTTAGCTAATTTGACTTGTTTTGGAAAGTCTTGACAAGCCAAATTTTCTTGTTCTATTGGCAGATAATTTTGCTTAGTTCAAGTAAAATACCCCTCATTTTTGTATTTTTTTTCCTTGTTTTTGAACACTGACTTTTTGCAGTGTAGGGACTGAAAGTACTGGCCTACAGAAGCAGGCCAGACACTACAAAGTTCTACAGGAGCTTAATTTAAGAATATTTTTCAACATATTGAGAAAAAAGATCTAATTTTTTTTTCTGTTAAGAAAAGTGCACTTGTTATTAGTGAGAATATACTTATTTTAAGGTACTTTTGGGTTCATTGAGGTTGTCTAATTTTACTTGTTTTGGAAAGTCTTGACAAGCCGAGTTTTCTTGTTCTATTGGCAGATAATTTTGCTTAGTTCAAGTAAAATACCCCTCATTTTTGTATTTTTTTCCCTTGTTTTTGAACACTGACTTTTTGCAGTGCACTTATATGCCAAGTTTTTGATGTAAGGCCTTAGATGGGTTTTTTTTTGGTAAAAAAAACAAAACAATAAATAAATAAACTAAATGAGGCGATTCCTGAAGGAATTGTGTGTTTTGATTGATTGATTGATTGAGACTTTTATTAGTAGGTTGCACAGTGAAGTACATATTCCGTACAATTGACCACTAAATGGTAACACCCCAATAAGTTTTTCAACTTGTTTAAGTCGGGGTCCACTTAAATTGATTCATGATACAGATATATACTATCATATATACTATCATCATAATACAGTCATCACACAAGATAATCACATTTAATTATTTACATTATTTACAATCAGGGGTGTGGAGGGGGGGGGGAGGATATGGACATCAAGTAGTGGACATAGAGAGAGAGAGAGAGAGAGATCAGAAGGCATAAGAAAAAGAAAAAGTATCTGCATTTGATTGTTTACATTTGATTGTTAGCAATCCGGGGAGGGTGTTAGTTTAGGGTTGTAGCTGCCTGGAGGTGAACTTTTATTGCGGTTTTGAAGGAGGATAGAGATGCCCTTTCTTTTATACCTGTTGGGAGCGCATTCCACATTGATGTGGCATAGAAAGAGAATGAGTTAAGACCTTTGTTAGTTCGGAATCTGGGTTTAACGTGGTTAGTTGAGTGTGAATGCTCCAATGCTGAAGTTGAACTGAAATCCTGGAATTTTCTTACAATTGTTGAAGTAGAGCAATTTCTGAACAGGCTGAATATTTTTGAAGTTGGAACAGTTTGAATCGGATACAAAATGTGGGAGTTGTGGAACTTTGAAGAATGTCCCATTGTTTTCAAGGGAATTTCCCAAAATGTTGGGGATTTCAGGAAAAGAGGGAATTTTTTTTAAAATGGTAAAAAAAACAACAACTTGAATGGTCTGAATGAGTTGAGATGGTTGGTGTTGGAATTTTTAAAATTGGCCGAGAAATGTTGAAGTAGTAACATGTTGAATTGAAGAATGGTATTATGGAATTTCCTGGAATTTTGGTCAAACCGGGAATTGTTCCAGTTTTTTTGTCCTAATTAAGAGAAATGTTTTGATGGGGGAAAGGTTGAAATGGGTTGAAAAATGTGGAAGGAGTAGTCGCCAGAAAAAAGGGGTGAAAATAGAGCTATGGAAAACCAGGAATTCTGGAAAAATCCTGGAATTTTTTGGAACTTGGGGAAAAAAAGTAGTTTATATTTCCAGGATGGTGGAATGTGTTGAAGGTGGAATGGTTTCAATCCGTTGAAAAATGTGGAAATGGTGGAAATTTTGAAAAATGGCCAATTCATTTTGAATGGGAAAAATGTCCCGGAAAACCTGGAATTGTGGGAAATCTGGGAATTTTTAGAATGTGTCAAGGGAAAGCCCGCGATTCCCGAATAGGCTGAACCGTTTGAAGTTGGAACGGTTTGATTCGGGTGAAACATGTGGAAGGTAGAACATCTGGAGAAGGAGAAGAAGCAGTTAAAAAAACATAATGCTTTGGAGCATTCACACAATTAAATACAATTCAAGTTTAGAATTGATGTAGGAGTTGTCACACTGCCACCTGCTGGCTGAAGAAGCGCCACTGGACTAGTGGTGGGTCTTTCGTGAATGATCCGGTCTACAGAGCTGCCACTTCAGATGCGGAAGCAGATTTTGACAACAAATTTCTGCATAAAAGTGATAATATATCATATTGTAGGTGTTTATCACACTTTGCATTTACTGTATATTTTGCTGTTTGTTACATTTTAGTTGTGTTTTGCTTGATTGTAAAAGATACACAACTATGGAGGAGCTGGTCTGAGAAGTAAAAGAGGAGCGACGTTCATATGTTGTTAATAGTCAGTCTTTTATTGTTCATAGTTAATATTGTAAATCCCACAGACTGTCATGATCCGTGGCCCAGATCATGTTTTGTTTAGTTATGTTCTGTTAGTTTTGGACTCCCTTAGTTCCTGTTTTGTGCACCTCTGGGTTTGTTTTGGTTTCCATGGGTATTAATTGGGTCCACCTGCCTCCATACTTGCCAACTTTGAGACCTCCGAATTCGGGAGATGGGGGCGGGGGTTGGGGTGGGGGGTGGGGGCTAGGGGCTAGCGAGGGGTGTATATTGTAGTGTCCCGGAAGAGTTAGTGCTGCAAGGGGTTCTGGGTATTTGTTCTGTTGTGTTTATGTTGTGTTACGGTGCGGATGTTCTCCCGAAATGTGTTTGTCATTCTTGTTCGGTGTGGATTCACAGTGTGGCGCATATTTGTAACAGTGTTAAAGTTGTTTATACGGCCACCCTCAGTGTGACCTGTATGGCTGTTGACCAAGTATGCTTATGTGTGTGTAAAAGCCGCACATATTATTGTTGTCCGGGTGGAAATCGGGAGAAATTCGGGAGAATGGTTGCCCCGGGAGATTTTCAGGAGGGGCACTGAAATTTGGGAGTCTCCCGGGAAAATCGGGAGGGTTGGCAAGTAGGGTCGGCACGCTCACCTGCTGTCGAGCACTACCCGGAGGCAGGTGAACCCAATTAATACCCATGGAAACCAAAACAAACCCAGAGGTGCACAAAACAGGAACTAAGGGAGTCCAAAACTAACAGAACATAACTAAACAAAACATGATCCGGGCCACACATTCTTTATTTTCATGTACATTTTGGGTGTCCCATTCAGTAAAAAAACCGTGAAATTCTATTTTGTTTTTTTTTTGAGGTGATCTGTTTTTAGAACTCCATCGGACATTGTGACTTTTGGTATTAGTGTTCCTGGAAAAAAAAGGGACCCAAACACACATACTGTACAGCAGCGTATGTATCATTTATACACACATAACCAGTGTCTGGTTGGTTACTGAAAACCAGTAACTAGTTACAGTTACTAGTTACTTTATTTCAAAAGTAACTGAGTTACTAACTCAGTTACTTACACCAAAAAGTAATGCGTTACTGTGAAAAGTAACTATTTAGTTACTTCTTTTTTTTCTTGTTTTTTTTTAAGCTCCCATTAATGCCCTTTTAGCCTTCATTTCAGTACTGCTGTTGCACTGGACAATAATACAAGCTGTTGATCAGCGCTAGGATTTTTCAAAATGGGGTCCCAGGGACCCCATCAAGTCATAAAAATGGGGTCCAACAGTACATTTTTGGGGTGCCACTTTTTTCTAAGAGTTTTGAAGAAAAAAAAAAGATAAACGTACGCATGATCCTGTTATATCTCACATTCTATGTTGTGTTTTGGAAAAAGGTTGTCATAAACGTTACTTAATTCATTAAAAAAAAGAATAAAAAAAGACAACAAATGTGTATACATATGTAAATGTATTCAGTTATAAACATTCATTCACTTTCTTCTTTCCTTCATGGATCTAAAGCAGGGGTCACCAACGCGGTGCCCGCGGGCACCAGGTCGCCCGTAAGGACCAGATGAGTAGCCCGCTGGCCTTTTCTAAAAATAGCTCAAATAGCAGCACTTACCAGTGAGCTGCCTCTATTTTTTAAATGTTATTTATTTACTAGTGTGACAGTCCTAACTGTCGTGCGGGTTCTCAGGACCATCCAGGGAAGACTTTGTCTGAGACGGTTTAGACTTCTTTATTATTTCAATCACAGTCTTTTGCGTGCTTTTCAGCAGCTGCCTTTTTTCTCACGTGAGCACACGAATGGTTTCCTCCCGTCCGCCGTCTGCTTTTCAGCAGCACGTCGCCGTCGTTTGCGTGGCAGCAGAGGATGGTTTCCTCCCGTCCGCCGTCTTTCCCCGTCTCCTCCCTTGATGTTCACGTCTCTCACCCTTTCATACGGTCCGAGAGGGTGATTGCACCGTCCACAGCTGCGCGCTCCACGCACCTTATGCTGATGGCAGCGTCGCTCCCAGCGCGCCCCGCCTTGCCGCTCGCTCGTCCACGCCTCCTCGCCGCCATCTTGGAGCGGGCGCCGTCAGTCCCCACAGCTAGCAAGCTGGTCTCGCTTTGCCCGACATTTTTGATTCTAAGAGAGACAAAACTCAAATAGAATTTGAAAATCCAAGAAAATATTTAAAGACTTGGTCTTCACTTGTTTAAATAAATTCATTTATTTTTTTACTTTGCTTCTTATAACTTTCAGAAAGACAATTTTAGAGAAAAAATACAACCTTAAAAAAGATTTTAGGATTATTAAACACATATACCTTTTTACCTTTTAAATTCCTTCCTCTTCTTTCCTGACAATTTAAATCAATGTTCAAGTAAATGTATTTTTTTTTATTGTAAAGAATAATAAATACATTTTAATTTAATTCTTCATTTTAGCTTCTGTTTTTTCCACGAAGAATATTTGTGAAATATTTCTTCAAACGTATTAGGACTAAAATTCAAAAAAAATATTCTGGCAAATCTAGAAAATCTGTAGAATCAAATTTAAATCTTATTTCAAAGTCTTTGGAATTTCTTTTAAAATTTTTGTTTTTGGAAAATCTAGAAGAAATAATGATTTGTCTTTGTTAGAAATATAGCTTGGTCCAATTTGTTATATATTCTAACAAAGTGCAAATTGGATTTTAACCTATTTAAAACATGTCATCAAAATTCTAAAATTAATCTTAAACAGGAAAAATTACTAATGATGTTCCATAAATTATTTTTGTATTTTACATGAGTTATTATTTGTACAAACATGGTGCAAAGTAATTCATGATTTGTTAAAAAATGTTAGTGGCTAGCTAGTTAAAATGGGATATTGTGATTTCACAAGACTGTCTTAGAAGTGATCATTTGAAAATGTTCAATTTGAAAAATGTGCACTTAGAGTAAATATAAAAATAAAGTGTTGCATATTGATATTTATCTGTTTCTATATATATATTTATTGTGAGAAATCATTAAGATGATCAGTGTTTCCACAAAGATAAATATCATTAATTATTAATAATAACATAGAGTTAAAGGTAAATTGAGCAAATTGGCTATTTCTGGCAATTTATTTAAGTGTGTATCAAACTGGTAGCCCTTCGCATTAATCACTACCCAAGAAGTAGCTCTTGCTTTCAAAAAGGTGGGTGACCCCTGGTGTAGAGCGTCTTCAGCAGACGACGACCACAGAATGTTCAAGGACTTGTTCCCAGTGTGTTATAGCAAGGCACCACACACACCAGTAAATTGTCATTTGTGCCAGACAGTTCCCGTCCCCCCCCATCCCCCCGTCCCCCCTCGACCGTCTTCAAACATCATTCTCAACACGGCGAAAGAAAGTAATTATGAGCACGTTTCATGAGGAAGACGAGCCGAAGAATGTAATTTCCAAGTGCTTTCAGATGTTTAATTACATCTCCAGACAATAGCAACCAAAGAGCCATGAAATCCCAGCCTTGGCGGCCGGATGGAAGATTTCGGCCTACATTGGGGTCAGAGACAAGGTAGGATGAAAGAGCTGGACACATCTGGGCAAGGACAAAACATGCTGGAGACACAGAGGGAATTTTTATATATATATATATTGATTTTATATATATAATAAATTATTGTACATACTTCCCTCTGGTGTCTGTTGCCGTCACCTCCCCTTTAGTAAACATAATAATAGCAATCTTATCCCATTTCCTTGTTCTCTGTAACAGAACAGTGAATAAATGAATAATAAATATAATACCACAGTAAGTAAACAAATATTAAATACATAAATAATCTTTATCTAAAAAAATAAAATTAAAATATAAAAAATTTAATAAAGTCTGTGTTTAAAGTCTATTTCAATGCTCATTCATTTGTTTACACTGCAAAAAAAAGAGCTGAGAAAAATATGAGGTAAAAAGACTAGGTTAGAAAAAAATACTAAAAACTGGTGAAATGATCTGTCCATGCAGAGAGTTAATTTTACTTGATAAGATATCCTAAATCAAGATTTGTATATCTAGAAATAGCAGGACTTTTAAGATAAAAACAACGGGGTGTAAGGGTATTATAAATACGGCAGTATTTTGGTTTGATTTTTGTAATTGTCTTTTTTGTTTTATTTAAAAAAAAAATACAAACAAAAACATAATATATATAAATATATTTTTTATAAATAAAAACAATTATATATATATATGTATATATACATATGTATCTGTATATATATATATATATATATATATATATATATATATATATATGTATATATATATTAAAACATTTTTTTTATAATATATATATATATATATTTTTTTATATACACCTTTATTTATAAAGTTCAACATTTACAAACAAACATATGAACAAGAACAACCAAAACAAGTACAAAAAAACCAGTACATTTTAGTGCCAGGAGGTTGTAAACTCAATAAAGCCATACTTGCCAACCCTCCCGTTTTTAGCGGGAGACTCCCGGTATTCAGCGCCTCTCCCGACAACCTCCCGGCAGAGATTTTCTCCCGACAAACTCCCGGTATTCAGCCGGAGCTGGAGGCCACGCCCCCTCCAGCTCAATGCGGACCTGAGTGGGGACAGCCTGTTCTCACGTCCGCTTTCCCACAATATAAACAGCTTGCCTGCCCAATGACGTCATAACATCTAGGGCTTTTAGAGAGTAGAGTGCACAACTGCGCACACAAAAAGGAGACGAAGCAGAAGAACGAGGAAATTACCGACATGGCGACGACTTCGACGAGCAAGATGAAGAAATACGCTTGCAAGTTCCAAAACGAATGGAAACAAGAATTTCAGTTCATCCAGGACAGTTGGAAGGGGAAGGTGTATGTTGCCTGTAAATATGTAGTACATACTTCTCCATTGAACACGGTGGCCGAAATGATATACTCATCATGAACGGAGAAGTTAAACAGGACAATACTGCCATCTACTGGATAGCCACCGGAACACTGAAATTCAAGTATTTATTTTATTTATATGTAAATTAAATATATATATATATATATATATATATATATATATATATATATATATATATATATATATATATATATATATATATATATATATATATATATATATATATATGTATGAAATACTCGAGTTGGTGAATTCTAGCTGTAAATAACCACGCCCCCCGCCCTGTCTCTGTCCTGTCCGCGCCGAGGTACTCGATGTCCGTCCTTGGCTGTCAGCAGGCAGGGTCTGGAACCAAACTGCTGACAAGAGAAAACTTTGCAAAGAAAGACAACAAGTTGTGTCTTTGCACAGATAGAAAAGTACAACTTCAGCACAATTGATAATAACTATAGCAACGGCCTTTAAGCATAAGAGTTGTGTGATAACTTACCGTATTTTTCGGACTATAAGTCGCAGTTTTTTTCATAGTTTGGCCGGGGGTGCGACTTATACTCAGGAGCGACTTATGTGTGAAATGATTAACACATTAGCGTAAAATATCGAATAATATTATTGATGTCATTGACGTAAGAGACTAGACGTATAAGATTTCATGGGATTTAGCGATTAGGAGTGACAGATTGTTTGGTAAACGTATAGCATGTTCTATATGTTATAGTTATTTGAATGACTCTTACCATAATATGTGAGGTTAACATACCAGTTGGTTATTTATGCCTCATATAACGTACACTTATTCAGCCTGTTGTTCACTATTCTTTAGACATTTTAAATTGCCTTTCAAATGTCTATTATTGCTGTTGGCTTTTAGCAAATATATTTCCCCAAAAAATGCGACTTATACTCCAGTGCGACTTATATATGTTTTTTTCCTTTTTTATTATGCATTTTCGGCCGGTGCGACTTATACTCCGGAGCGACTTATACTCCGAAAAATACGGTATACATAATTATTCTAACATTCACTGGCGTCATATTGCAGTCTACACGTATCTCTACAGTGTGCCTACCATCTACTGGTCACACTTATCATTACACCATGTACCAAATAAAATTGCTTCAAGGTCGGTAGGCACAACCAGAATTATTCCGTAGATTAGGCACACCAGGTTATAAGGCGCACCGAGAAAATTAAAGGATTTTAAGTGCGCCTTATAGTCCGAAAAATACGGTAATGAGTAGGTTATATCTGCACTGTTGATACATGGTGTGTCGTAAGCTGGCTTGTTGTGAAGTGTTTGCCATTCCAAAGATGCGGAGGACATCAGGGAGGATGCAAGTAAGATGATTCTTTACTTCGATACTCAAGGCATAGTAACATAAACTGGGTGTTAGTTTAGTGTGGCTTTAAAGGCCTCCTGAAATGATTTTTTTTTATTTAAACGGGGATAGCAGATCTATTCTATGTGTCATACTTGATTCATTTCGCGATATTGCCATATTTTTGCTGAAAGGATTTAGTAGAGAACAACCATGATAAAGATCGCAACTTTTGGTTCTCTGACAAAAAAAAGGCTTGCCCCTACCGGAAGTAGCGTGACGTAGTCAGTTGAACATTTCCGCAAAGTTCCCTATTGTTTACAATGATGGCGGCCAGAAGTGAGAGCGATTCGGACAGAGAAAGTGACAATTTCCCCATTAATTTGAGCGAGGATGAAAGATTCGTGGATGAGGAACATTAGAGTGCAGTTCAAGACATATCTTTTTTCGCTCTGACCGTAACTTAGGTACAAGCTGGCTCATTGGATTCCACACTCTCTCCTTTTTCTATTGTGGATCACGGATTTGTATTTTAAACCACCTGGGATACTATATCCTCTTGAAAATGAGAGTCGAGAACGCGAAATGGACATTCACAGTGACTTTTATCTCCACGACAATACATTGACAAAACGCTTTAGCTACGAGCTAACGTGATAGCATCGTGCTTTAACTGCATATAGAAACAAAAGAAATAAATCCCTGACTGGAAGGATAGATAGAAAATCAACAATGCTATTAAACCATGGACATGTAACTACACGGTTAATGCTTTCCAGGCTGGCGAAGGTTAACAATGCTGTTGCTAACGACGCCATTGAAGCTAACTTAGCAACCGGACCTCACAGAGCTATGCTAAAAACATTAGCTATCCACCTACGCCGGCCAGCCCTCATCTGCTCATCAACACCCGTGCTCACCTGCGTTCCAGCGATCGACGGTGCGACGAAGGACTTCACCCGATCACAGATGCGGTTGGCGGCCCGGAGACGTAGGAAGTCAAGGTGAGGTCGCCGGCTAGCGCGTCTGCTCTCCAACAAAGTCCTCCTGGTTGTGTTGCTGCAGCCAGCCGCCAATACACTGATCCCACCTACAACTTTCTTCTTTGCAGTCTTCATTGTTCATTAAACAAATTGCAAAAGATTCACCAACACAGATGTCCAGAATACTGTGGAATTATGAAATGAAAACAGAGCTTTTTGTATAGGATTCTACGGGGTACCAATACTTGCGTTTAACTGACTACGTCACGCGCATACGTCATCATACCGAGACGTTTCAGCCGGATATTTCCCGGGAAATTTAAAATGTCACTTTATAAGTTAACCCGGCCGTATTGGCATGTGTTGCAATGTTAAGATGTCATCATTGATATATAAACTATCAGACTGCGTGGTCGCTAGTAGTTGCTTTCAGTAGGCCTTTAAGATAGAGTGGAAAACGTACGTAGCGTGAAACAAACAACTAACCCAACAAACAAACCCTCGTCTGTAGCGAACAGTGGACCAGCAACCAAGACAGGGAAAACACCAGAGTACAAAGGGGATTGATTAGGGGCAGAACCAGGTGAGGACGCTAATCAAAAAAATAGACAGCAAGTGCGGCTAATCAGCCACCTAGCAACAAGAAAACGTAATCAAGGGAGAAAATGAGCATTGGAAAACACAACAGGCCACTAAACTAAGGAGAATAATACACAGACTCTAAGCTGCTGTGACAAAACATAACATGGTGGGCTTTTATTTCTGGTCCTTTAAGATGAAAAAAAAAAACTTCCACCAATTTAAGTTTGTTAGTGTCCAGCTGGTGATACAGTAATTTCAATCAGGGATTTTTGTTGTTAAATTGTTTAAGTATCTGAGTATGATATGTTGAATTTCTTCAAATTCTGTGAATCCAGCACAAATTCTAAAAACTTAAACTCCAAGACTACCTTAACTTTTGTTTATTACCGTATTTTTCGGACTAGAAGTCGCAGTTTTTCTCATAATTTTTAACACATTACCGTAAAATACCAAATAATATTCTTTAGCTCAGTGGTCCCCAACCACCGGTCCGTGGATCGATTGGTACAAGAAATTTAAAAAAAAATTAAAATTTCCATTTTTCTTTTTCTTAAATCAACATAAACACAAGATACACTTACAATTAGTGCACCAACCCAAAAAACCTCCCTCCCCCATTTACACTCATTCACACAAAAGGGTTGTTTCTTTCTGTTATTAATATTCTGCTTCCTACATTATATATCAATATATATCAATACAGTCTGCAAGGGATACAGTCCGTAAGCACACATGATTGTATTTTTTTATGACAAAACAAAACAAAAAACATGCTCCCACTATATACGCCCTCTAGATCACTAAGATCTTCTGAGAGCAATCTGTTAGCGGTTCCAAGAGTAAACTCAAATCAAGGGAGATCATCATTCAGTCACTATGCAACACATAGCTGGAATAAACTTCCTGAAGATGTCAGACTCTCCCCAACTCTCACTACTTTTAAAACTAGACTGAAGACTTTTATGTT